>NW_021633530.1:0-21499 GCF_004799145.2 Neltuma alba
TGGCAGCCCACGGTAAAGCATCATCTTAAGGGAAAATGACTAAATTATAGACTATTGTCTCTCCAAAGTCTTGGTTCAAAACATAGACTTAGCCCTTCACATGATCAAATATTGAGGTTCCTATATATATAGCAATCCCATTATAAAAGAACGTGTTAGAACATAATCATACTTAGTCTCTTGTAATATGTAAGGAGAATATTTTTTTATTCTTTTCAGATTCTCTTTTATCCCTCAGGGCCACGTAGCCTTATTCATAACAACTTATTTGTCCTTTTCTGTATACTGTTCATTATTTAATGAGAACCAGGGCACTATCATTCTGTACCGTATTGATACACCTTTTTACGTTTTGTGCTTTGCTTTTCTTTCTGAACATTCAAGTTTTGAGATGAACTTTCATGATTACTTTGAACTGGAATCAATGTGCTTTTAATGAATGTATTTATTGTGATCCCTGCCCGTGATCAGTTGACCAAGTAGCATAAATTGGCATTTATAAATTTCAAGCTTAAGTATTCTGAATCCAACAGGGCAAAACATAAGGCGAAGAAAAGCCAGTACGTGGTAAGTGGTAATAGAATAGGGACTATTAAAGCAGCCGTTTTCAGAAATGGAAAATGCTCCTTTCCTAAATTCTAGTTAACGAAACAGCATAGCAGAACAAAACAGGAGAACAAAGAGAGCCCAATAGTGCTTGGCACTCTGCCTGCATCTCCACCATCAGCTCCGGGCGTTGCTGAAAGGCCAAAATGGAAAAAAAAAAAAGGGGTTATTATATGAGTCGATAATAAAATTGCCACTCATAGATATTGGTGCATGATGTGAGTTTGTGATATGGATCGATATTTATCATCTGCATTTCGATTTCTCAACCAATTGTTACTGCTTTTCTTAACTTGCTTCCACAGTTCCTAAGAGTCATCTCATCTATACGAGCAAATCCGTGTCCACTATATATCACTGACTTTACTATAAAACTAAACAGCCTCTTGAGTTTCAAAAAGAGCTGCCAAAATCTCAACGTCTCCAGCTGGAATGAAGTGGTCATTTCACTTTTTTGACTTTGATTATTTTCCAGACGCGTAAAACTCGCCATGCATTTGGCAGTTGTTGAAGAACAAACCCTCATGATCAAGCAGGATAATTACATCCTCAGCTCCCCCCCCCCCACCTTGTCAGCTGAAGGACGTCTAAAATAAACCTTAACGTACAAATTAAGCCCTCCGTTTGGACTACTTAGAAAGAAGGTTTTGGAAAAGTAGAGTGACGGGATAAGAGTTATCCATACCTTGGGACAATGTCGCTTGAGTAGGAGGAGGAGCAGAAGAAGCTGGAAGTTGGTTTCCCAAGAAACCCAAAACGAAATAAAGATGCAGTTAGTTGTTAACTGATACAAACCAGAAGTGACATGAGGATGTTCATGGGGCGATAATGAGAAAATGAGAGAGGAATAAGAAATGAAGGAGGAGAAGTATATATGTACCTGGACAGGAAGCGAAAGAAACGGTGAGACCCGCAACGGCGAACGAGACGAACACTAACAGTGCGGTTGAGACCATAGGTTTGAAGGAAATCGTGTGGCATATAGGTAGCAGAGGCAAGAAAGATCATTAATGACCATCTCTTGGAGAGGGTTGCAGCATTTGAGGGGAGGATTTGCAGAGTCAGGAAGTCTAAGCATGGAACCAAGCTCTGAGCACATCCTGCGTCAATCTCTGCCTCTCCCACCGCCATCATCATCACCATCACCGTCGCCGCCGTAGCCATCACCGTTGATCCCTTATTCCATCCCCTCCGCCACCCATGTTCTTCTTCTCGATCTCTCGCTTTGATCCTTCCCTCTTTGATTTCATTCACGCCTTGTCCTGATCAGTTTCATTGTATTTATATACCTCCCTCGTTGCCTTCCACCAACCAAACATGCACGCCTCTCTATGGACAGTGCCTTCTTAATAATTGGCAACTTGGTTTCAACCGACCCATGTATGCCGCGGCTACTGCCGTTGTCAACGTTTCTTGCATAATACTCGCCAACTCGTTAAATTTAAATAATTGGTCTTCCATCAATTTTGAAATGTTATTCTCGTATATTATATTAAGGAGAATACGAAAGCATTTTGTTCGGTGGAATCAACAACATGGCATCTTGTTTAAAAAAACACATTGAGTTGACTAACACATTAATTAGTGTTAAGTGACGCTTTAACAACATTGAATCCGCGCACGCAAACTTTTTTCTCAATTGAATTATATTCAATTGGGTAACGGTGATCATCCAAATCTTATATTTCAAGTACACTCAACACCCTAATTTTATTTTTTGCACATCCAACACATCAATACTACCCCGGTCTTTAATTAATATAAAAGATAATTGATTGATTTAAGTAGATTAAAAAAATTTGTTAAGTTGGTTATTTGTAATCAATGAGTATTGTCTTTTTTAAAATACCCTTGTTAATCATATGTACTGGCTAGAATTGACATTTAATGAAATATTTAACATACATAACTACTACAAAAACTACTTTAAAAAAATGAATAAATATAAAAGACAAAGTAAATTAAAGTATTATATTTAAGACCAAATTAAAAATCAAATTAATTATATATTAAGGACCGAATGTAGTATTATTTTTTTAGTTATATCTAGTACTCTACTGGATAAAATAAAAATAATACTAGAGCGTTGGATGCACATAAAAATAAGATCTTGTTGCTAGATGCACTAAAGATAAGTTCAAGGTGTTTGATGGACATTTATCCTGTATTCTTTGTTATCTTAGGTCGTGAATAAAATTTTCAATGAGATATTTGATGGCATTTGAAATATTTCTGGGAAATTAAATGACAATAAGGAGAATTCCTAAAATTTGCCTGGGCCCTAATTTTCCATACGAGGATGACCATTATCTCATGTAATTAATAGCTTCAAGGCTTGCTTGCTGAGTTGTTTGCAATGGTGACCGATCCAAGTTCTATTTCCTTTTCTCTCATTCCTCGTGAGGGAAATGATGCTGCCGATTTCCTAACTGCTATAGCTTCAAAGGAGTTGGGACCTAACGGCCTGATCTTAGCATCTCCACCTCTTCTAGCTCATATCATCATTCGTGAAGCCACTATTGATGAAGAATTCAGTTTTGACCAGCTTGTTGCAGAGGCCGAAAGGGAGGGGATGGGTTGGTTCGCTTTTGTCCTGTTAGCCCTGTCATTTGGTTTTCTTTCCTTTTAATTTTCCTGTTTGAACTATTACTTCAGTCTCGTTTCAGTTAACGAAATATGCCTTGCTGGTTTTTTTTAAAAAAAAAATGATTGCATACCTGCAGTTTCCGAATTCCGAGTTGTGTGTGTATTGGCCTTCATGTTTGTGAGTTGGAAACTTGAAAGCCGACGTTATCCTGTTCACCAGCAAAACGACAATCCCATTAAGACGGGAATATAGCTTGTTTTGCATAATAATGAAACGCGGAATATACCTATCACTATGTATATTTAAATGCGCGCATTATCTTACTATTCATGCACTTCCTATTGCCTTTATTATATATATATATAGGCACACACACAAACCTGCATTTGGAATTAAACTTGGAGCATATATCGCACCAAAAAAGTTAATTACAAAATTCGCAGCACAATAATCGTCCCGTTGATTGCAAATTTGTGAGCAATTCTGTGTAATAATAATAATAAAAAAGACATCCCTTATATGACTATCTGGTTAAGTTTGCTTTGATATTGGCAGGCCCAATTCCTATCGATACTTAAGGGACCAAGGTCATTTTCATCATGACCAATGCCTTGGTAGCAACTAGAAATTCTGCACCTTGTAGAGAATGAATTTTTAAAAATAAATTTGAAGCTATTCTTGATCATTAATGTATATTATAAATATACATAAACATAGATTTATAATCTTCTTAAGGTATTCAAAATCTTGGTTTGATTTGGTTAGAGTAAAAACTAAACCAAACCAACTGGTCGAGGGGAAAAAAAGGGCACTAATTGGCTTTTTGGAACAAAATTAGTTTAGTTCCATTTCCTGAAATTCGAACTGTTTTATTAATAATAATGAAATTTTTATTATTTACACTTATGATGTACTTAATTTATCACATATTTAATAAATTATTTTTTTACAAGTTTAGTATTCTATATTATTGTGTGCTAATTGATCTCAAAGGGTTCTCAAGTCAAGAAACAAAGAATACAAGCCTATTGGGCTTTTCAAACCAAATCATTGTAAAGCTTGATTTTGGTGGCCCCTGCACATCTCAAAGGTCAAAGCCTTGGGCTAGGACGCCTGGTGCGTTTAAAAGGCCAGCCCAATAGGGCCGAGCAACGTGTTTTTGCCAACCGTGCAGATGCCCCCCAAAAAGAAAAGAAAATAACAAAGGGGGAAAATGAATTTGGAAAGCCCCGTCCGGGTTCCCCCTCCAGGTCATCTTCACTTATTAGCGCCATCCTCAATTTCTAAAGGATAAAACCGCACTGCGTTCCAACTTCTGAAGCAAAATCTGCAAGGCTTTAGACTCGTGGGGGCGTGGGCTGTGGCGTCAATGGCTGCCTTTAGCATAGGCATCGTTCCAACAAGTGTTGCTGCTTCTTCTACTGCAAGGCTGAACTACGCTCATTCCAGAACCAGAATTTCTTGTATTGGATGGGTACGCACCTCTTCACATTTCTCTTCCCTTCCCTTCTCTCCCTCCTCCCACCCAATTCACCTCTGAATCCAAACTTCCTTCTTTACTTGTGCCAAGAAAGGACCCCGAAGGCGTGCTCGGACCACCCCAAACCGGACACCTTGCTAGACTTGAGTTCAAGAGACGGCTTGAGAGAGATGCAGAAGCGCGCGAAGCCTTCGAGCGTCAAGTCCGCGAAGAGAAGGAACGCCGTCAAGCTCTTCGTCAAGTAATTCTATCCTTGCTTTCTCACTTTCTTGTCCTTTCTCCCTACTTCCATCTTTACTTATACGGTTCCCGCTTTGGTTTTGTAGTCTCGGGATGTTCCGGATACGCTCGAGGAGCTCGTTGAGTACTTTCTTGACACTGAAGCCCAGGACATCGAATTCGAGATTGCGAGAATGAGGCCTAGGTAGACCCTTGCCTCCAAATATCATACGATCACTACTTTTTCCAGCTTAAAAGTTGCAATTACATAGCCTTTATCTTGTGTTCTACTTTTTATCCCACCAAGCAACTGATTTTATTTGTTTAAATCCTGTGTGCCAGCATTTCTAGTATATTTACTCCATAATTGTTGCCAGAATCCTCTGAGAAAGCTTCTACAGGTCATCATTTTGGCTTAGAATTTTTCCGTTAATTAACTCAACAAGAAATTTCATATTTTCTGATCGTAGGCCATAATTCCGGTGGACCGCAGAATTTCGGGAATTCTGTCCTGTTCTGTTCTTTTTCAGTTTCGGGTGAATCGAGAATTCTGTCTTCGATTTCACCAGAGTCTACGCAATTGGCTTGGCTCTTCTGTCTGTTATGCATCCTCGCCTCTTAGGCTCTAACAATTTGCTTTTGCAGACTGAATGAGGAATTCTTTCAGCATCTGAAATTTGAGTTAGGACAACTCCGCTTCTCTGTTTCAAAAACCCAGGTTCCTTTACATAAACTTGTTATATGTGGTTCATATATGTTACGCTAGAATTTCATTGCATGAAAAGCATGGTTTCTATAGGACATGGAGGATAGACTGATTGAGCTGGAGGCTCTGCAGAAAGCCTTACAGGAAGGAACAGGTTTGTTAGACTCCTCTCAAGGGGGGGAAAAAACCACATTTTAGGACTTAGCTCCTGCTCAGCTACTGTTAGCTCACTCCTTCATTCTTCTAATACAGAAGCCTATGATAAGATGCAGAGTGAACTTATTACGGCCAGGGCTAGCCTAACCAAAATCTTGTCATCAAAAGATGTGAAAGCAACTGTACGGCCTGATCACTCATTCTTTGAAGGGCTAATCCCCCTCCCCAACCAAAAAAAAAGAAAAGGAATTTCATGTGTAATTTAATCGAGTCGCTTATGATGAATGCAGTTGCTAGAAATGGTCGAGCGCAATGAAATCAATAGATCCTTGTTGGCTCTTCTTGATGAAAACATAGCAAATGCACACAAGAGTAACCAGGTAATAGCAGTTGGAAGTGTTTTTATTCTCCCCGTCTAATAGTATAATTCATGACAGTGGCATTCTAGTTCGGGCGGAATTATCCCATAATCACTCACTAATAGCACGGTACCATTCTTTACACCGTTTTCATGCCATATTATGGTACCTCCCTTCTTTGTACCTTATCATGCACATGCGTAATGTTACAAGTAAGTATTGATGACTCGACTGCTAGATCGTGAGCCCCTGCCTTCGTGTTGTTCTATTTCTTTTATTTTTAGCTATTACCAATTCTGTGACTAGTCCTGTGCATGTCTCTTACAAGTCACATTTTTCAACTTTCTGTGCTGGATCTGTACACCATACAAGGTCGCACTGCGCAAAGCTTTTGAATCAGTAGAAATCATTTACTGAAATGTGGTACCTGAGCCACTTGTTATGAGAGTGACATGTCTAAGAGGTCATTATCAAGCAGAAGTCTGTCCATCATAAGTTCCAATAGGAAAATATTAATAATTAGCCTAAAGACCATTGAGAATGATTTGCAGAATATGATAATTCTGAGGACCCTTGCTTTGTTTTGCATTATGAAATGACATGTTTACATATTATCCGAGTTGCAGAAACAGGCTGCAGAATTCATGGAGAAGCTCCGGGGGGCTGTTGTCAAGTACATTACAGTGTAGCTTAGTATGGTGTTATATTCGTTTTCTTCTTCACCATGATGATTTCTTTTTAACTTTTGAGGCAAATTAGGAGCGATCTTGCCATGTAAATTTCACCGTAGCATGTCATAACGCGCAACCAAAAAGGTTGAAATTTGAAATGAAATTATTTCTTTGTGGGAGGACACGATATACACTCGATAAGTCGATGGAGATTGATTTTACAAATACTAAATATACTTCGCTGTTAAAGAATCTTTTTCCATTAAGCCTGTAAATACTTATAGATAGCACTGTGGGGTAAGAAATCTCAAATGTTATTGTCCAAATTGGAGCAAAAATGGGCTAGGTCAGTAATGCTTCGTCGAATGTCAAGGTTCATTTGAACAATCAATGCTTGTGCCAAGTTTCCCTCAATATCTGCGATTTCTTCTGGAAACCCTCAAAATAATATAAGCCTTGCACAGGATGTATGTCAAAATTCGGGAGACAGACATTAAAGGCAATGTACTTTCATTTGATGTCTCCAGCCTACAGACCCCGCATATCTCAGGTATATCCTACGATTCTGGTTTTTTTTTAGTTGTCATTTATGAGAAGAGATTTTAGTTCTTTTTATTTGTTACTTGTACAGTTTTAATACTTCATTTCCAATTCTGTCCCTATTAATTAAGGGAGACAAATGTAAAAATGAAAAGAGGAGGAATGGGTAAAAAATATAGATATATATTAGTTATTTAATAAGGGTAAAAGTAAAAGATTTTATAGATTTAATGATATTTTTAGTATATGAGAAACTAGTGACAATTTAAAAATACCAGAGTGGTACATTTTGAAGTTCCACTTCTGATTTCCTTGCTAGATTAGCCCAGGCTGCTGAAATTAGTTTTTGTATTCATGGTTAACCTCTACTTCTGTGCCCAGAGACCGATAGTGACGGGGAACCTGATGTATTTTTCTGTTTTGAGTAATGTTATCCAGTTTTGAATTCCCAAAAAAAAAAAAGTTCACTTCTCTAGTAGCAGGGCCATCAAAATGGAGCTTGGACAAACACACGAATTTAATTTTCTTTCTTGTCGAGGGGAATTGCCTAGACAAACACACTAGTCGAGGTGGAGCATTATTTTCTTATTTCACTTTTCACAAATTTTAATGGTATATTATAAAATAAAAGCTTGAATATATTTCATGCTTTCTACGCTTGGCCAAATCATGGAAGCTGGATATTCATCAAGCGTATGAGGAGAATACCGCCACGATCGTTTCCAGTGAGAATATGGATGGAGAAACATAGCTTTATGGTTTTCACGATAATGGAATGATGGAAAAATGGAGCCCAGGTTCTTTAAACGTAGGGCTTAAATTGACACCGCTGAAGCAAGAAGGGAAAACAGAGGGTCGGTTATACATTAAAGAAGGTGAACTCCGTAATTATATATTTTAATTTTGATAAAATATAATTTTCAGTATATTAATGTTATGGTCAACCTGAGTTAAAGTCATTTTTCATCAAAGATCAATCCTTCAAATTGTGGTTAATTTTGATTAGTCTTTATTACAATTACCAAATGGCAAAATCATAATCACATCAGTAACACGTCATCTCTAACATTCTAAGTCAAACTTGACTACTAGTATAATTTCGAAGATTGACGCTTTAGTTAAAATAACTCCGAGATTATGGACTCTGAGCATTAAAAGTACTAACTGGAATATGGAATCTGAGCAGGGTAAGATTCCCAAAGCACAAAGCCCTATTGTCTATAGATATTAACTAACGCATCAGCGCTTTATTTTCAAAGTTTGGGTTATATGGATAAGATGCATTTGGAACAAGGCAAACTCAAGTTGCCCTCAAAACAGACATTTCTTTCCTTTTTGTTGTTTTCCAGAAGTAAAACTTGACTTTAATAGGCTAATAGACACAGGTCAGATTTTGTTGAAGAAGAAACAATAAAACCGAGTACAGAGAAAGATCTGGGCAGCGAAATTAAACGAGACACGTATGCCCACCTGTTGCTTGTTAGACTGCGAAGGACCCCACAATCTCACGCGTGTCAACCTCTAGTTATGCATGGCTTCTCCTACCATTTCTTCTTAAACCTTCCCTCTTCCCACCCCTCTTCCATGCCCCAGATCTCGCTTTCCACTAGATACTCTTCTCTGCACTGTACCTCGACTGCCTCTCATTCGTCTTCGCCCGGTTCAGCTGCCACCATGGCGATTCATGGCTTCGCTTTCAGCATCAAATACGCCTTCTCCTGGACGTTGTTGATGCTGATTTTCCTAGGAGGGCGTGAAGCCGCGAGGTTAGAACGGTGGGAGTCGGTGATTCAATTGCCTACTGGGTTGGATGAACCGGTGGATGTTGACGGAGAAGTGGGCACTCGATGGGCGGTTCTGGTGGCGGGTTCATCTGGCTATGGAAATTACAGGCATCAAGTGAGTTTGCTTTTAAATTTTAACTATTGTCTCCCTTCCCTTAATTTATCCGTATGAAATAATCAATTTTAGGGGAAGGGAAGAGTTTAATGATTTGAAGATACGTATGTATGAAAGTACAGGCGGATGTGTGTCACGCGTACCAGTTGCTCAGGAAAGGAGGACTGAAAGAAGAAAACATAGTGGTGTTTATGTATGATGACATAGCCACGAACGAGTTGAATCCCAGGCCTGGAGTCATCATCAACAATCCAAACGGACCAGATGTATATGCTGGCGTCCCTAAGGTATTCTTTTCTTTAATTCCTTCCTTCCTACATTAAGTGGGCTCGAAGTCTGCAGCTTACTCATATCACCTCCATGGGACCAAGTGCTTTTTATCAGATTCCTTAAGCCTGCAGTGTGCAATATTATTTTCCAAACTGCTAAAATTCTGTATTATCTATTTTTTTCTGTGAAAGAAGTCAACTACTTGAAAGTTGAAACTTATAGCTCACTTTTACGTGGAAACTTGAATAAGTTGATATTATTGATCAGTAACAGTCTAACAGAGGACGTTACACTGCGCTCCTCTCTTGCCTTTAATGTATTTGATGCAGAATATAGGGTTTTAATTATTCAGTGAGTGTAGCGGTAGGACTAAGAGTATGAGTCCATGAATGGCTAGTTCAAAAGCATATTCCTGTGGTTCCCGCGGGATATAGAGTGGCCACTCGGAAGTTCGGTCAAAAGCTGAATAGATTAAAAATCAAAGAAAAAGATTAGATTATAGCAGATACCGTTATGCTACTTTATTGAATGAATGGATTTGATGAAATTGACATATTTATATAAATACTTGGTTGCAGGATTACACAGGAGAGAATGTGACGGCAGAGAATCTGTATGCAGTTATTCTTGGGGATAAGAGTAAAGTGAAGGGTGGAAGTGCGAAGGTGATCAACAGCCAACCCAATGACAGGATTTTCATCTATTACTCCGACCATGGAGGCCCTGGTGTTCTGGGTAAGCACAAAGCTTGTTGATTTCTCTCTATTCTGTCCAAACTGCAAGCATTTTTTTTCCCCCCTGCAGAAGCAACCAGAGATAGAGCTCATTAATTTTGTTTTCAATTACAGGGATGCCAAACTTGCCATACCTTTATGCTAAGGATTTCATTGAAGTTTTGAAGAAGAAACACGCATCCGGGGGCTACAAGGAGATGGTGAGAAATGAGAGGATGTGAATTGCCTGTCTGAAAAGGTTGAAGCTGCTTAATGGTAAATATTAACTGAAGATGTTGCATTTGGGTTGTGCAGGTTATATACGTAGAAGCTTGTGAAAGTGGGAGCGTATTTGAGGGTATAATGCCCAAAGATCTGAATGTGTATGTAACAACCGCATCGAATGCAGAAGAAAGTAGCTTTGGAACATACTGTCCTGCGATGGAACCTCCTCCTCCTCCAGAATACATCACCTGCCTTGGTGATTTGTACAGCGTTGCTTGGATGGAGGACAGGTGTGCATCTCATTTTTTCCTTCCTTTCAAAGTTTCAGGGTCTTTGACATTGACATTCATCTTCTAAATGTGGAAACTAATCTCTGGCGATTGACTTCTCTGCAGTGAGACTCACAATCTGAAGAGAGAAACGATAGAGCAACAATATGAGACGGTAAGATGTAGTCATACACACACTAGATTTATTGGAATTTGGGAGAAGAACGAAAAAAAATGAAAATGGTGCGTGATTTGGTTGTGCAGGTGAAGAGGCGAACTTCCAATTCAAACACCTTGTCGCTTGGTTCTCACGTGATGGAGTATGGGGACACCAGCATCAAGCCTGAAAAGCTTTATATGTATCAAGGTTTTGATCCTGCCACCGTCAACTTTCCTCCTCACAATAGCAGGCTAGGAGCGCAAATGGAAGTCGTTAACCAGAGAGACGCAGAGATTTTCTTCATGTGGCAAATGGTCATCATCTGTCTCTTATGAAATTAAACAATCACTCCATGACCATTACATTGAATCAAATTTGATTTGTCATTTCAGTACAAGAGATCAGAAAATGAATCGGAGAACAAGGCAGAAATTCTGAAGCAGATCAAAGAGACGGTGAAGCACAGAAAACATCTAGATGGTAGCGTGGAATTGATTGGAACGTTTCTATTTGGACCGGCAAAAGGTTCCTCTATTTTAAACTCAGTCAGACCATCCGGATTCCCACTGGTCGATGATTGGGAGTGCCTAAAATCAATGGTAAACAGGACTTCTCTAGCTTTGCAATTATCTTATAAGAACGCATTAAATTGAAGTTGAACATGGGGTTGCAGGTGCGGGTGTTTGAAACTCACTGTGGGTCGCTGACTCAGTATGGCATGAAACACATGCGTTCGTTTGCCAATATCTGCAACAAGGGCATTTCTGAGGCCTCCATGGAGGAAGCTTGTATGGCGGCCTGCACTGGCTATGATACGGAACTCTGGCATCCATCCAACAGGGGTTTCAGTGCTTGATCTTTTTTGGGTTCTTCTTAATTGCAGCCCTCATACTGGTTTTTAGATTGTCATCTTTTATGATCATTTGTGTTGAGTAGCTAAATACCCTTATAGTCTTATAGATACCACTTGTACCCTCAAATGTTGAATTTTGGGCTTACACTATTGTCGTTGACCTTGGGGTGTGTGGTGTGTAGATGAGCCGCTACGTGGGAGATAGGGAATTAGTAGGAATGTTCATTTGGAAGAAGCTATAATATGTATCACGACAATTGATTTGGATAATACTATATGCGACAGAAAGTAATGTCGGATAACAGCGAGCTGGTCTAATTCTAAAGGAAAATAAAGATTGAAGATGAAGAGATTTTGGATTTCAAACATAATGTACGTGCTGTTATAACTAATTATTGGGCGAAATCCAAAGTATAATTGACGCCTCTCTAAGCTGTTTTTTTTTGGGGGGGGGGGGGGTTCGATCTCATGGCGAGCCAAAACCAAGGATCAAGAACCTGATAGTGAAAGCAAATTAGCGGGGAACTGATGGTATCTTCAACTCTTAAATGGAGCAATATCACCCTTAAAATTATGGAAACGTAGCAACATTGAATTGACTGTTAACAATGGATAAGTTGGCGAACCATAAATAAGTTTCCATCTCGTGGGAAAAAATATCCTGTACATTTTTCAAAATGCCCACCCAATTCACTCCTCTCTCTCTCTCTCGTCTCGCCGATTGGTTCTCTCTGCAGTGTTCATTTACTTCCAAACCCAAAATTTGGGATGGCGAGTTCTGCCGTAGAGGCGAATAGTCTCTTACAACCTTTTTCAGTTTTTCCATCGCCTTGCTTTCTCCGATTTTTGCTCTTCTCTCCGTTCTTCCTACTTCTGTTTTTGCCCACGTTGGTAACTGCCACCACGACAGCGGTGGCGGTGATGATTATCAAAAACCAAAAAAGTTCGGCGTTGATTTTTTTTCTGGTTACATGGTTCGGTGTTTGATTAAGGGGAAAAATTCTGTCACTGGGTCGTTCTTTGGGTCGGAACATGGTGTTGTATTCGACTATCTTTTAGGCCTTTAATAGTTTAATCGGGCCCGCCTGAATATTGCCGGGCCTTTAATCTTTCACCTATGAGGGCTCCCAGCCTGCAACTAATAGAGTAATAGACACGGAATTTTTTTGTATTTCTCCTTGTTTGCCCAGTAGCATTCTAACAGTGAAAAAATGAATTAAGGAAATTTGCCTTTCAAATCAAGATTAACGCCTCTCTATGATGCAACTTTTTCTTAATCCCGTCGCAATAAAGAATCATGTGCCCGAATGCAATTAAGAAATCGGTGCCTTGTTTCTATAAGTTAGTTTGCAGGTTAGTCAAGTGGAAATTTTCTTCAATCTTCTTGAGAAAGGCATCCTATGCAAATGAACTTGTTGCATTTGGAAAATATAAACTATTTTAAATGTTAGTCCTAATGTTTAGAAGCACGCCATTAGTCGAAGCAGACAACACATGCGCCTCCTTAACTAGTAAGTCAACACACTATGGTTTAGATTGATTTAATATGTGAGAAATTAATCTAAACAATGATGATAATTAAATCAAATCCTGTGGAGCCCATGATGTTTAGATCGGGTAAAAAGTCAATTCTTGAATCTTAATACAAGCAGGGAGCCCAGGAGAGGGAGTGAAAAATAAACAAGTAGGAGAAAGTGGTTGTCACATGGTTGTAATTAGAATGTATAAATGGGAAGGGATAAAATGGAGGAAGAGGGTGATGATTCCAATTTCCACTGCCTCAAACTTTGTTTGTCTCATTACTTAATTCTCATATTATTGCTGCTATAATTGGCGGTATATATAATATTATCTTGAAGGGGACAAATAAACCAAAATGCTATGCTGTGTGTTTGCGGCCAGATATACGAGGCACGATGCAAAATGAGAAGAGAAAGGCACTGAGATGGTAATAATATCAGTCATCACGCATTTAGACAACAGATCATGCATGATGCCCATGTTTGCATGTGTTTCCGTGCTGCAACAGTTGACCTACGAATAGTCATTAATTACACACACACACACACACACCATATACAGTCTTTTCACATTATTGTTGTGTATATTGGTTGTTATGATGATTAACCAGAGGTAGTGGATATAGGACTCATTATATATCGAATTTATTGCAACCACTTAATTATTACCTCCCAAAAGACTCCTATTTGTTACTGTTCAACAACATTTTTTCAACGCACCAAATTAAACTTGAAGGTTTCAGCATGGGGAGATGCGCAGGCTGACATTTTAGTAAACTAGCTAGCTAGGTATATATTGGTTTTGTTTCTCCCCGCTATAGAAAAAGGCTCTTGTTCATGTGGTATCATGGTATGGTACCGGCCAGTGGCCACAGTGATGAAGCTGGCGGGTGTTTACTTGTATTTGGTGATAACTATATAATGGTCACAATAAATAATAATGGCAGGCATTTGGGATATTAAAGGACTTATAATCATTATACTTTAGTTAGTTGATATCCTTTGTTAATGAATAGAGCGATGCATTTATTACATCCGAAAGAGCGGCGCCCGCTCCACAAGCCAGCTTTCAGCCATCCCTCGCGACTTTAGGATCACTGGAAGGATTAAGAATCATGAAGGTAAGAAAATGGAAGTCAGTTAGAACACATATAGGGTCTTGGGGGTTACATTTCTGCAGGTCCTTCTCCAGTGGGAATAAAAGTGAGAAAAGGCAGGAAAATGCACGTCTGGGTGCGCAGATCAAGACAATAGAGTGGAATGGAATATTAGAATTTGATCACGTGCGCCATATACACTAGAGTGCAAGATGTTCAGTTCTGTGATCATTCCTTGACATGACTGATATATATACACACACACATTCATATCCAGTGCCCCTTCCTTTTATATACATGCACTTGAAGAGTCAGAAATTTTCTGTTCTCTTTGCCATCTTTCGATTATAGTTTTCTGAATTTTACCAACATATATACTGTTACGGTAGGGATCCGGGGGTGTGAAGATGTATAAGAGCTATAAATATATATACACACACATATATACAGTAACGAGGAATTAAGAATGATTAGATGACAGTTGAAATAATATAATGTGAAGCATATAGAGTAAGCTATATATAGCGCAAATTGGCCTGGAGAGCTAGCGGGGTCGCTTTGAATGTAAAGCTGAGGGGAAAGGTCATTCCTTCACTCCTTCTCTAGATTGTTTTGATTGCTTTTCGAACATAAAATAATGTACTTTTTAGGTCTACGTATGGCCTACTTGTACTCATTTTGCTGAGTCTTTACTTCATACCCTCAACATCCAACGTCCTCCACAAGTTGGCAATATACTTACCCAAAAAGACTGCGAGTCTCCCCTCCTCTAAGCACGATTAATTGTTATTATTCAGTTTTTTTTTTAACTTAGAATTCAAATTTGGGAGGCACATCATTTGAGGTGGCAGCACATAATAATAGTATCGGTATTCCTAAAACTATAACATGATCTAGCAAGAAAAAACCGGAAAAAAGTGAAGCGCACACATATATTATTATTGCTCCCTATTGAAATACTCCTCCGGTCCTTAATATAGGACCCAATTTTTGAATTGGTTTTGATGCTAAATATAAGACTCATTTCTCATATTTATCAGTTTTCTCTAAAGTACCCTTATGGATACTCCCTCAACCATAATCAAGTAGAAGATGGAAATGGGGTATTAATAAAGATAATTATGGTGTTTTAGGAAAAATGTGTCATTTTTCTTATAATTAACTAACTTACCTAACTTCCTTAATCTAATCAAATTAGTTAAACGGGTCTTATATTAAGGACCGGAGGAGTATTTGTGGAAAGTGTGGAACCCAGATCAAGAATATATGCAAGTGTCTATATCAGCAATCATTTAAGACCGAGCCCACTTTCGCTTCCTCCCACCATTCTCATTCATAGTGTTCACTACTCAAGTGCAGCCAAACTATTTTCATACATGCAAAGTAATTATATGTAGGCAATTAATAAAGCTCATGTATATATATATGATATATATATATATATGGCATAATGGACAGGTACCTGTGCGTGTCGCTGAATACCAGGTATCATAAAAGTGTTGGCATTTGAGTTTAGTGACCAATGTTATTTTGAGGTTAAGGTGGGATCATCAGCTTTTGCTCAACTTTGTTTTGTTCTGGGGATGATGACGAGAGAACAAAGGTTTAGTAGTAGAAATTATGGGGGTGGGGTCAGGGATGAGGGATGGATCACGTCTCAGACTTTAGCTTCACTACTTGTCCAAGTCCGACGTTTAGTTACAAACGGAAAGAGCGAAAAAGCGAGGCCTTTGTGGATGTGATACCCTTTTTTCCTGTTATTTTATCATTAAAAATGGAAAAAAGGACAACCCTGACCTGTAGGCGGATAACCGGATGAAGCGATCCGGAGGTGTGCCTTGACGTGCCGGCACCCACAACCACCAACCACTTTCTACCACGTGTCGCTCTGTTTATGGCTCGTCCAGTCCTACTCTTCTCTCTCCCCCCCCCCCTCATGACATGACTTAACCTCCAAACGAAACAAAAGCATTGGGGCCCACTTCCAAAATGGTGAGGGGCTAATGATGTGGGGGCACCCACGCCTCGCCTGACCTCACCTCCCCTCCTTTGTCTCACACTCCCTCGCGACCCCTGCCCCCCGGAGTGGGTCCCACTCGCTCACCGGGTTTGGCCTTTGGGGCTTCGTCGCAGCGCCTCGATGGGTGGCGTGGCCCCACTTCCAGATCCACAATTAATTAAGATCAAAAAGTGCGTGGGAGGGCTTTTGCGGACCAGCCAATCAGAGGCCGCCTGGGGAAGAATCGCTGGATGTTTTTTTGGGGATTAATTATTATTTGATTTACAAAAACCTTAAATTGATAAGAGCTGATTGAGTAATTTATGATTTTATTCACACCCTTTCCGTCTTCCTTCTTTTTGCTTTGGGTACCGTCTCAGGAGTCAGGTGGGCTCCAATACGTCTTCCACGTCCACTTTCTCCGAGGAGCTCCAGCCTCTTGTCTGGTGCTAACCTAAAATGTAGAGACCACCGGCAAGTGGTGTCGTCCGTTGCTTTCAAACCAAAAAATTGAAATCAAATACTGCTACTGATTTTGTGAAAGTTAAACTTAAACCTCTTTTTTTAAGGGAAAAAAATCAGAAAGTTGAAGCTCATTAAAAAAAAAAATTTAAAGAAAAATCACAATTCCAACGGGTCCTCTCGAAATTAGATTCATGGTCTTTGAACATAGTAATTTCCCTTAATTATTATCCTTCCTTTACTTTAACCCCTGGCTTATACATTATTGGTCAATAGCCACAGAGTCCCCCCATTCATTTCTATTCATGTTTTTGAGCATCAGAGTTTATCCTTCACTGCTCCTTATTACCGTTGGCGTTGATTGATGCATGAACGATGATTCTCTGAATCTAAAAATTTTAGTTTATCTAGTTAATAAACGATTCTTAAATATTAATAAAGACATAATAATTTTTATCTATTTATTTGATTTACTAATTATACTTGTTAATGACAAAAAGTCAAATTATTAATATTAGATTGCCTGGTTCAATTTATTAAACTTCCCTGAAAGTTAAATTAACTTCCTAGAAACTTCATAGTTGATTTCTTGTGTTATTTTTCTTAATTTCTTCGAAGAGTAACTTTTTCTAAATAATTTTTTAATATTAAAGACAAAAATATTCCTTTGATTGAACTTTAATTTATTTTATATTTTGAAGGGTGTTTTGGAAGTATATAGTAAACATTTACGTTGTGTCCCGTAAAAGTTGAGGTTTTTAGTAAATCAACTCCACTCGGGGCGGAGGCGGACTGGGAAAAACAAAGGCAAAGGAGCGAATCGATTATCAGCCCTCCTCCAAATTCAAATTTGTATCATTACTTCGTACTAATATACTCCTCCGGTCCTAATTATAAGACCCAATTGACTTATTTGAGGAGATTAAGGAAGTAAGTTAAGTTGGTTATTTATAATAAATAAGTGTTGTCATTCCTAAAATATCCTTGCTAATTAAATATATTGGCTAAAACTATCATTATTAGAAGGATTATCTTGGAAAAAAATGCATAAATATAAGAGACAAAATGGATTGGGGTCTTATAATTAGGACCAAATAAAAAGTCAAATTGGGTCTTATAATAAGGACCGGAGGAGTATTTCTTTCTGTCTTTATTCTAAAGAGTTAGTTTGAAATTAGATTTAATTTTGTCAATCCACTTCATATAATTCACTTAATTCATAAATAGATATATAATCTAATGTTACACAAGAATTAATTTATATATTTTAAAGAGATTATTTTATATTTATCATAATTAACCAATTTATTTAGTTTATTTAATATACTCAAATTGATTAAGTAGGTCTAATATTAACAACAGAAAGTAGTATAATATTTTATTTTCATTAGATGGAAGACAAGCGTGCAGCATATATTCATTAGCTTTTGGAAGTTGTTAATAGCAGGCCAGTAATAACGTGCCAAGAGACGCATATTTATATATATGGCTGCAGAATGGCCATTTTCGCCCACCCTCTTGGTTTTGGAGTCCGTACTAGCATCGGAAGAGAAAGTAAAGAAAATGAACAAAGATTAAAGAAAAACAAAATCAACAAAAGATAACTAATTTAATGTGACCAGAAGTGACCTGTGTCGCAGAATCTGGGTTGTGTATTTGAAAAAACAGAACTTGGAGCGCTATATGTTAGGCGTGCGTAGAGGGGAGGGGTTATGATTAACTTTCTATATGGGACATCCGCCATTTATTACTTATAAACATGGTTTCTACAAATATACATAATGATGGGCGAATAGTACGTTTGTTAGTGTTGAAACATGAATATGTACAGATGTCATCAATCCCACAAGACAGCCCAGAACCAGAACTGTAAGAAAATTATGTGCAGAGTGAAGGGCGTGGTGACCAATGGGAATGTGTACTGTGATGTGAACAATGAGGAATGCAGATATGGGAGAAATTAAAGGTGCAACTTTTGGCGGGAGGAGGTATCATATGTTCCCACAATTCCAAAATCCCAATCCACAAGGACCACGCCCACTACTATAATATTATTCTCCATCGATTGCCTACCTATATCATCATCATATATATACATATATGCATTAAATAATACTTATCGACACTTAATATATGACCTAATTATAGGATTGTTCTTGATTTTAAATATAAGACCTATTTTTCATGTTTATTAATTTTTTTCAAATCGTTTATATTAATACTTCTTCAACAATAATTGAGTAGGAGAGAGAGAAATGATATTAAGAAAGATTATTAAGATATTTTAGGAAAAATATGTCATATTTATCATAATTAACTAACTAACTTTACTTTCTTAATTTAATCAAATTAGTTAAATAGGTCTTATATTAAGGAGTTGAGGTATTATAGTAAATGTTAATTTGGTGTTAATTAACTTGTTTAATTAAAGCAACGCCTCCATTCTTCCCTTGCTCAAAGTTTGATCTTCCAATTCTTTCTCTGTTACTCGGACCATTCCTCAAACACCAAATAAACTATATTTTAATGTCTGCATCAGTTGGTGCCTTGGTGGTGGGTGGTGCTCCAAATTGACGTCTCTCTCTTTCTCTATCTCTCTCTGGAGCCGTTTCAGCGCTACCATTTTATGAAGTGAAAACTTTTGCAGCAATCTAGCTCCAACTCAGAAAGATAAGGAGAGAGAAATTATTGAAAGCGATGGTTTACTAGGGTTCCTGTGCTTTTTCTTCTTATTTAATCCTATCTCTTCCCGGTTCCCATTCCTGATCACCTTCGCGTAAGCCTTCCTTCCCCTCACTTTCCTCCCTTTTCTCTTTCAGTGATTCTCGGGATCTAACTTCTCTCCTTCCTTCCTAGTCCGAGTCTGCTAATCAATTTGGACATCTATATATACTGATACCAGACACAATTCCTGATCAGAGCAGATTGATTAAAACAGTTTGGGTGAGGAGGGATTCATCGGTTCAGCTCCCGAGGACCACTTTTAATATTGTTGATTTCCATTTCTGGTTTGCTCTTCCTGCCTTTATTTCCTTGGTCTTCTCTTTTCTCAGTCTAGTTTAATTGAATTGGATCGATGAAGTTGTAAAGGTCATCCATGGAGGCAGCTTTAAAATCTTCCCTGCAAACGAGGTTGGTTTGATCAGATCTGCAAATAAGTTCTACCTGGAGTTCTTGCTTTCTCGGGAGAGCCATCCCCACACAATACATATCAAGGTATTTTCTCATCCGTGTGCTTTTCAATTATTCATCTGCAGTTTCCTTTTCCCGTCGTCTTTGCTTTTAACATGTGAATGTTTCTAATTTAGCATGATCTATGTTTGATTTCGAGTCCACCAACATTGTCCCGACAACAAACGACAACTAATTAAAGGACCGAAAGAAGCCAAATAGTCAAGTATACAAATGTCGCATAAGATATGTCTTTGATCTATATTTTAATTGGGAGTTAATATCTCATCAAAGCCAACTCCTAAATCATTCTTTCACCCCCCACCTCTCTCTCTCTTAACTTTGCGCTCCCATAATATCCATCTCTCGCATAACGAAATCCAAACCACAATTCGGCTGTATCTTTTTCCTCATGTATTTCAAATCGTTGGTTTCTAATACGGTCGCATATTTGCCTTCTTGTACGTACCTATGTGATCCCTCAACAACATCGCATACGTTATAATATATGTATCGCTTTGAATTCTCATCCAACGATTTTGTAGATTCAGCTAAAACTATTTGATGCTATATAGTGTGTATACATATTGTTCATTGTTTGCCAATGCTATTGAAAAATTATATTGCATTACAGAAGTTTGCATTCTTTTGATGTGTTACCACATGCTTTAATTTTAAACACTTCATCTGTTAGTATGTTTGTGATTGTAATTGACCCTACTAACACTTCTAATCTTAGCATCGGTTGAGTTTATACCTAAAACACAACTTTATTTAATCGATCGTTATGCTTATAAAATTAAAGAGAAGTATTATTCCTTCATCAAAGATCATTTTGATTCGTATTTCAGTGTTAATGTGCGCCTTAATTAATACCAATATATTTCATTAATTATGCCACATATATATCCGTTTTCTGATTAAGTATACTTGATAAAACGGTTCCTTACATGCATATAACCCGGGTTCATTAGTAGAGCAGCTAAAGGTTTGAGCAGTGTCAATAAACAGTCAACAAAAATACTATAATCCATCAAAAGCAAATTCCAAAATACTTCAATATCAATTTCTATCTACGTTCCTTCTGAAAAAATCGTAGAGTTAATTAGTCGTAAATAGTGTTCATTTGACACATATGTGCGATGTCTTCTATTCAATGTCATTCAGTGATTTTGTAATTGCACAAGTTCATCAGATAAAAATATATATACAAGGAGAGAAGGGCAATTTAAGCCACAACTTCCTTTGGGTGTGCAATCAGTATATTAAAGCTTTTCACGGTTGCGAGGAAGTTAGATGTGTGTGTTGTGTGTGTGTATATAAGAGGGGTAAGGCAAAACTTTTATTAGATGCGTAATCTGAGATTAGTGCATTTAAAGGTGGAAGAATTCAATTAACAAAATATATGTATTGCAATAAGGACTAGCTGCAGAAAAATAAACGTTATTTGAAATTCTTTTTTTGGATACAAAACGTTATTTGAAATTATTAGTGCGGTTTAGTCAAGTAATTATAGAAAATTTGATATTCAAGCTAC